>NC_059455.1:44598984-44633984 GCF_905237065.1 Salmo salar | reverse complement strand
TAGGTATGTATTAGGGTTAAGGAGAGAGGTAGGTATGTATTAGGGGTGAGGAGAGAGGTAGGTATGTATTAGGGTTAAGGAGAGAGGTAGGTATGTATTAGGGTTAAGGAGAGAGACAGGTATGTATTAGGGTTAGGAGAAAGGTAGGTATGTATTAGGGTTAAGGAGGGTTAAGGAGAGAGATAGGCATGTATTAGGGTTAAGGAGAGAGGTAGGTGTGTATTAGGGTTGAGGAGAGAGGTAGGTATGTATTAGGGTTAAGGAGAGAGGTAGGTATGTATTATGGTTAAGGAGAGAGGTAGGTATGTATTAGGGTTAAGGAGAAAGGTAGGTATGTATTAGGGTTAAGGAGAGAGGTAGGTATGTATTAGGGTTAAGGAGAGAGGTGGGTATGTATTATGGTTAGGAGAGAGGTAGGTATGTATTAGGGTTAAGGAGAGAGGTAGGTATGTATTAGGGTTAAGGAGAGAGATAGGTATGTATTAGGGTAAGGAGAAAGGTAGGTATGTATTAGGGTTGAGGAGAGAGGTAGGTATGTATTAGGGTTAAGGAGAGAGGTAGGTATGTATTAGGGTTAAGGAGAGAGGTGGGTATGTATTAGGGTTAAGGAGAGAGGTAGGTATGTATTAGGGTTAAGAGAGAGGTAGGTATGTATTAGGGTTGAGGAGAGAGGTAGGTATGTATTAGGGTTAAGGAGAGAGTTAGGTATGTTTTAGGGTAAAGGAGAGAGGTAGGTATGTATTAGGGTTGAGGAGAGAGGTAGGTATGTATTAGGGTTAGGAGAGAGGTAGGTATGTATTAGGGTTAAGGAGAGAGTTAGGTATGTATTAGGGTTAAGGAGAGAGGTAGGTATGTATTAGGGTTAAGGAGAGAGGTAGGTATGTATTAGGGTTAAGAGAGAGGTAGGTATGTATTAGGGTTAAGGAGAGAGGTAGGTATGTATTAGGGTTAAGGAGAGAGGTAGGTATGTATTAGGGTTAAGGAGAGAGGTAGGTATGTATTAGGGTTAAGGAGAGAGGTAGGTATGTATTAGGGTTAAGGAGAGAGGTAGGTATGTATTAGGGTTGAGGAGAGAGGTAGGTATGTATTAGGGTTAAGGAGAGAGGTAGGTATGTATTAGGGTTAAGGAGAGAGGTAGGTATGTATTAGGGTTAAGGAGAGAGGTAGGTATGTATTAGGGTTAAGGAGAGAGGTAGGTATGTATTAGGGTTTAGGAGAGAGGTAGGTATGTATTAGGGTTAAGGAGAGAGGTAGGTATGTATTAGGGTTAAGGAGAGAGGTAGGTATGTATTAGGGTTAAGGAGAGAGGTAGGTATGTATTAGGGTTAAGGAGAGAGGTAGGTATGTATTAGGGTTAAGGAGAGAGGTAGGTATGTATTAGGGTTAAGGAGAGAGGTAGGTATGTATTAGGGTTAAGGAGAGAGGTAGGTATGTATTAGGGTTAAGGAGAGAGGTAGGTATGTATTAGGGTTAAGGAGAGAGGTAGGTATGTATTAGGGTTAAGGAGAGAGGTAGGTATGTATTAGGGTTAAGGAGAGAGGTAGGTATGTATTAGGGTTAAGGAGAGAGGTAGGTATGTATTAGGGTTAAGGAGAGAGGTAGGTATGTATTAGGGTTAAGGAGAGAGGTAGGTATGTATTAGGGTTAAGGAGAGAGGTAGGTATGTATTAGGGTTAAGGAGAGAGGTAGGTATGTATTAGGGTTAAGGAGAGAGGTAGGTATGTATTAGGGTTAAGGAGAGAGGTAGGTATGTATTAGGGTTAAGGAGAGAGGTAGGTATGTATTAGGGTTAAGGAGAGAGGTAGGTATGTATTAGGGTTAAGGAGAGAGGTAGGTATGTATTAGGGTTAAGGAGAGAGGTAGGTATGTATTAGGGTTAAGGAGAGAGGTAGGTATGTATTAGGGTTAAGGAGAGAGGTAGGTATGTATTAGGGTTAAGGAGAGAGGTAGGTATGTATTAGGGTTAAGGAGAGAGGTAGGTATGTATTAGGGTTAAGGAGAGAGGTAGGTATGTATTAGGGTTAAGGAGAGAGGTAGGTATGTATTAGGGTTAAGGAGAGAGGTAGGTATGTATTAGGGTTAAGGAGAGAGGTAGGTATGTATTAGGGTTAAGGAGAGAGGTAGGTATGTATTAGGGTTAAGGAGAGAGGTAGGTATGTATTAGGGTTAAGGAGAGAGGTAGGTATGTATTAGGGTTAAGGAGAGAGGTAGGTATGTATTAGGGTTAAGGAGAGAGGTAGGTATGTATTAGGGTTAAGGAGAGAGGTAGGTATGTATTAGGGTTAAGGAGAGAGGTAGGTATGTATTAGGGTTAAGGAGAGAGGTAGGTATGTATTAGGGTTAAGGAGAGAGGTAGGTATGTATTAGGGTTAAGGAGAGAGGTAGGTATGTATTAGGGTTAAGGAGAGAGGTAGGTATGTATTAGGGTTAAGGAGAGAGGTAGGTATGTATTAGGGTTAAGGAGAGAGGTAGGTATGTATTAGGGTTAAGGAGAGAGGTAGGTATGTATTAGGGTTAAGGAGAGAGGTAGGTATGTATTAGGGTTAAGGAGAGAGGTAGGTATGTATTAGGGTTAAGGAGAGAGGTAGGTATGTATTAGGGTTAAGGAGAGAGGTAGGTATGTATTAGGGTTAAGGAGAGAGGTAGGTATGTATTAGGGTTAAGGAGAGAGGTAGGTATGTATTAGGGTTAAGGGAGAGAGGTAGGTATGTATTAGGGTTAAGGAGAGAGGTAGGTATGTATTAGGGTTGAGGAGAGAGGTAGGTATGTATTAGGGTTAAGGAGAGAGGTAGGTATGTATTAGGGTTAAGGAGAGAGGTAGGTATGTATTAGGGTTAGGAGAGAGGTAGGTATGTATTAGGGTTAGGAGAGAGGTAGGTATGTATTAGGGTTAAGGAGAGAGGTAGGTATGTATTAGGGTTAAGGAGAGAGGTAGGTATGTATTAGGGTTAAGGAGAGAGGTAGGTATGTATTAGGGTTAAGGAGAGAGGTAGGTATGTATTAGGGTTAAGGAGAGAGGTAGGTATGTATTAGGGTTAAGGAGAGAGGTAGGTATGTATTAGGGTTAAGGAGAGAGGTAGGTATGTATTAGGGTTAAGGAGAGAGGTAGGTATGTATTAGGGTTGAGGAGAGAGGTAGGTATGTATTAGGGTTAAGGAGAGAGGTAGGTATGTATTAGGGTTAAGGAGAGAGGCAGGTATGTATTAGGGTTAAGGAGAGAGGTAGGTATGTATTAGGGTTAAGGAGAGAGGTAGGTATGTATTAGGGTTAAGGAGAGAGGTAGGTATGTATTAGGGTTAGGAGAGAGGTAGGTATGTATTAGGGTTAAGGAGAGAGGTAGGTATGTATTAGGGTTAAGGAGAGAGGTAGGTATGTATTAGGGTTAAGGAGAGAGGTAGGTATGTATTAGGGTTAGGAGAGAGGTAGGTATGTATTAGGGTTAAGGAGAGAGGTAGGTATGTATTAGGGTTAAGGAGAGAGGTAGGTATGTATTAGGGTTAAGGAGGAGGTAGGTATGATTAGGGTTAGGAGGTAGGTATGTATTAGGGTTAAGGAGAGAGGTAGGTATGTATTAGGGTTAAGGAGAGAGGTAGGTATGTATTAGGGTTAAGGAGAGAGGTAGGTATGTATTAGGGTTAAGGAGAGAGGTAGGTATGTATTAGGGTTAAGGAGAGAGGTAGGTATGTATTAGGGTTAAGGAGAGAGGTAGGTATGTATTAGGGTTAGGAGAGAGGTAGGTATGTATTAGGGTTAAGGAGAGAGGTAGGTATGTATTAGGGTTAAGGAGAGAGGTAGGTATGTATTAGGGTAAGGAGAAAGGTAGGTATGTATTAGGGTTAAGGAGAGAGGTAGGTATGTATTAGGGTTAAGGAGAGAGGTAGGTATGTATTAGGGTTAAGGAGAGAGGTGGGTATGTATTAGGGTTAAGGAGAGAGGTAGGTATGTATTAGGGTTAGGAGAGAGGTAGGTATGTATTAGGGTTAAGGAGAGAGGTAGGTATGTATTAGGGTTAAGGAGAGAGGTAGGTATGTATTAGGGTTAAGGAGAGAGGTAGGTATGTATTAGGGTTAAGGAGAGAGGTAGGTATGTATTAGGGTTAAGGAGAGAGGTAGGTATGTATTAGGGTAAGGAGAGAGGTAGGTATGTATTAGGGTTAAGGAGAGAGGTAGGTATGTATTAGGGTTAAGGAGAGAGGTAGGTATGTATTAGGGTTAAGGAGAGAGGTAGGTATGTATTAGGGTTAAGGAGAGAGGTAGGTATGTATTAGGGTTAAGGAGAGAGGTAGGTATGTATTAGGGTTAAGGAGAGAGGTAGGTATGTATTAGGGTTAAGGAGAGAGGTAGGTATGTATTAGGGTTAAGGAGAGAGGTAGGTATGTATTAGGGTTAAGGAGAGAGGTAGGTATGTATTAGGGTTAAGGAGAGAGTGAGGTATGTATTAGGGTTAAGAGAGAGGTAGGTATGTATTAGGGTTAAGGAGAGAGGTAGGTATGTATTAGGGTTAGGAGAGAGGTAGGTATGTATTAGGGTTAAGGAGAGAGGTAGGTATGTATTAGGGTTAAGGAGAGAGGTAGGTATGTATTAGGGTTAAGGAGAGAGGTAGGTATGTATTAGGGTTAAGGAGAGAGGTAGGTATGTATTAGGTTTAGGAGAGAGGTAGGTATGTATTAGGGTTAAGGAGAGAGGTAGGTATGTATTAGGGTTAAGGAGAGAGGTAGGTATGTATTAGGGTTAGAGGAGAGAGGTAGGTATGTATTAGGGTTAAGGAGAGAGGTAGGTATGTATTAGGGTTAAGGAGAGAGGTAGGTATGTATTAGGGTTTAGGAGAGAGGTAGGTATGTATTAGGGTTAAGGAGAGAGGTAGGTATGTATTAGGGTTAAGGAGAGAGGTAGGTATGTATTAGGGTTAAGGAGAGAGGTAGGTATGTATTAGGGTTAAGGAGAGGTAGGTATGTATTAGGGTTAAGGAGAGAGGTAGGTATGTATTAGGGTTAAGGAGAGAGGTAGGTATGTATTAGGGTTAAGGAGAGAGGTAGGTATGTATTAGGGTTAAGGAGAGAGGTAGGTATGTATTAGGTTAAGGAGAGAGGTAGGTATGTATTAGGGTTAAGGAGAGAGGTAGGTATGTATTAGGGTAAGGAGAGAGGTAGGTATGTATTAGGGTTAAGGAGAGAGGTAGGTATGTATTAGGGTTAGGAGAGAGGTAGGTATGTATTAGGGTTAAGGAGAGAGGTAGGTATGTATTAGGGTAAGGAGAGAGGTAGGTATGTATTAGGGTTAAGGAGAGAGGTAGGTATGTATTAGGGTTAAGGAGAGAGGTAGGTATGTATTAGGTTAAGGAGAGAGAGTAGGTATGTATTAGGGTTAAGGAGAGAGGTAGGTATGTATTAGGGTTAAGGAGAGAGGTAGGTATGTATTAGGGTTAAGGAGAGGTAGGTATGTATTAGGGTTAGGAGAGAGTAGGTATGTATTAGGGTTAAGGAGAGAGGTAGGTATGTATTAGGGTAAGGAGAGAGGTAGGTATGTATTAGGGTTAAGGAGAGAGGTAGGTATGTATTAGGGTAAGGAGAATTAGGGAGGTAGGTATGTATTAGGGTTAAGGAGAGAGGTAGGTATGTATTAGGGTTAAGGAGAGAGGTAGGTATGTATTAGGGTTAAGGAGAGAGGTAGGTATGTATTAGGTTAAGGAGAGAGGTAGGTATGTATTAGGGTTAGGAGAGAGGTAGGTATGTATTAGGGTGAAGGAGAGAGGTAGGTATGTATTAGGTTAAGAGAGAGGTAGGTATGTATTAGGGTTAAGGAGAGAGGTAGGTATGTATTAGGGTAAGGAGGTAGGTATGTATTAGGGTTAAGGAGAGAGGTAGGCATGTATTAGGGTTAAGGAGAGAGGTAGGTATGTATTAGGGTTAAGGAGAGAGGTAGGTATGTATTAGGGTTAAGGAGAGAGGTAGGTATGTATTAGGGTTAGAGAGGTAGGTATGTATTAGGGTTAAGGAGAGAGGTAGGTATGTATTAGGGTTAAGGAGAGAGGTAGGTATGTATTAGGTTAAGGAGAGAGGTAGGTATGTATTAGGGTTAAGGAGAGAGGTAGGTATGTATTAGGGTTAGAGAGAGGTAGGTATGTATTAGGGTTAAGGAGAGAGGTAGGTATGTATTAGGGTTAAGGAGAGAGGTAGGTATGTATTAGGGTTAAGGAGAGAGGTAGGTATGTATTAGGGTTAAGGAGAGAGGTAGGTATGTATTAGGGTTAAGGAGAGAGGTAGGTATGTATTAGGGTTAAGGAGAGAGGTAGGTATGTATTAGGGTTGAGGAGAGAGGTAGGTATGTATTAGGGTTAAGGAGAGAGGTAGGTATGTATTAGGGTTAAGGAGAGAGGTAGGTATGTATTAGGGTTAAGGAGAGAGGTAGGTATGTATTAGGTTTAAGGAGAGAGGTAGGTATGTATTAGGGTTAAGGAGAGAGGTAGGTATGTATTAGGGTTAAGGAGAGAGGTAGGTATGTATTAGGGTTAAGGAGAGAGGTAGGTATGTATTAGGTTGAGGAGAGAGGTAGGTATGTATTAGGGTTAAGGAGAGAGGTAGGTATGTATTAGGGTTAAGGAGAGAGGTAGGTATATATTAGGGTTAAGGAGAGAGGTAGGTATGTATTAGGTTAAGGAGAGAGGTAGGTATGTATTAGGGTTAAGGAGAGAGGTAGGTATGTATTAGGGTTAAGGAGAGAGGTAGGTATGTATTAGGGTTAAGGAGAGAGGTAGGTATGTATTAGGGTTAGGAGAGAGGTAGGTATGTATTAGGGTTAGGAGAGGTAGGTATGTATTAGGGTTAGGAGAGAGGTAGGTATGTATTAGGGTTAAGGAGAGAGGTAGGTATGTATTAGGGTTAAGGAGAGAGGTAGGTATGTATTAGGGTTAAGGAGAGAGGTGGGTATGTATTAGGGTTAAGGAGAGAGGTAGGTATGTATTAGGGTTAAGGAGAGGTAGGTATGTATTAGGGTTAAGGAGAGAGGTAGGTATGTATTAGGGTTAAGGAGAGACGTAGGTATGTATTAGGGTTAAGGAGAGAGGTAGGTATGTATTAGGGTTAAGGAGAGAGGTAGGTATGTATTAGGGTTAAGGAGAGAGGTAGGTATGTATTAGGGTTAAGGAGAGAGGTAGGTATGTATTAGGGTTAGGAGAGAGGTAGGTATGTATTAGGGTTAAGGAGAGAGGTAGGTATGTATTAGGGTTAGGAGAGAGGTAGGTATGTATTAGGGTTAAGGAGAGAGGTAGGTATGTATTAGGGTTGAAGGAGAGAGGTAGGTATGTATTAGGGTTAAGGAGAGAGGTAGGTATGTATTAGGGTTAAGGAGAGAGGTAGGTATGTATTAGGGTTAAGGAGAGAGGTAGGTATGTATTAGGTTAAGGAGAGAGGTAGGTATGTATTAGGGTGAGAGAGAGGTAGGTATGTATTAGGGTTAAGGAGAGGGTAGGTATGTATTAGGGTTAAGGAGAGAGGTAGGTATGTATTAGGGTTAAGGAGAGAGGTAGGTATGTATTAGGGTTAGAGAGAGAGGTAGGTATGTATTAGGGTTAAGGAGAGAGGTAGGTATGTATTAGGGTTAGGAGAGAGGTAGGTATGTATTAGGGTTAAGGAGAGAGGTAGGTATGTATTAGGGTTAAGGAGAGAGGTAGGTATGTATTAGGGTTAAGGAGAGAGGTAGGTATGTATTAGGTTAAGGAGAGAGAGGTAGGTATGTATTAGGGTTAAGGAGAGAGGTAGGTATGTATTAGGGTTAGGAGAGAGGTAGGTATGTATTAGGGTTAGGAGAGAGGTAGGTATGTATTAGGGTTAAGGAGAGAGGTAGGTATGTATTAGGGTCAATGAGAGAGGTAGGTATGTATTAGGGTTGAGGAGAGAGGTAGGTATGTATTAGGGTTAAGGAGAGAGGTAGGTATGTATTAGGCTAGAGAGGTAGCATGTATTAGGGTAAGGAGAGAGGTAGGTATGTATTAGGGTTAGGAGAGAGGTAGGTATGTATTAGGGTTAAGGGAGAGGTAGGTATGTATTAGGGTTAAGGAGAGAGGTAGGTATGTATTAGGATAAGGAGAGAGGTAGGTATGTATTAGGGTTAAGGAGAGAGGTAGGTATGTATTAGGGTTAAGAGAGAGGTATGTATTAGTGTTAAGGAGAGAGGTAGGTATGTATTAGGGTTAAGGAGAGAGGTAGGTATGTATTAGGGTTGAGAGAAGGTAGGGAGGTAGGTATGTATTAGGGTTAAGGAGAGAGGTAGGTATGTATTAGGGTTAAGGAGAGAGGTAGGTATGTATTAGGGTTAGAGGAGAGAGGTAGGTATGTATTAGGGTTAAGGAGAGGTAGGTATGTATTAGGAGGTTAGGGTTAGGAGAGAGGTAGGTATGTATTAGGTTAAGGAGAGAGGTAGGTATGTATTAGGGTTAAGGAGAGGGTAGGTATGTATTAGGGTTAGGAGGAGAGGTAGGTATGTATTAGGGTTAAGGAGAGAGGTAGGTATGTATTAGGGTTAAGGAGAGAGGTAGGTATGTATTAGGGTTAAGGAGAGAGGTAGGTATGTATTAGGGTTAAGGAGAGAGGTAGGTATGTATTAGGGGTTCTAGGAGAGAGGTAGGTATGTATTAGGGTTAAGGAGAGAGGTAGGTATGTATTAGGGTTAAGGAGAGAGGTAGGTATGTATTAGGGTTAAGGAGAGAGGTAGGTATGTATTAGGGTTAAGGAGAGGTAGGTATGTATTAGGGTTAAGGAGAGAGGTAGGTATGTATTAGGGTTAAGGAGAGAGGTAGGTATGTATTAGGGTTAAGGAGAGAGGTAGGTATGTATTAGGGTTAAGGAGAGAGTTAGGTATGTATTAGGGTTAAGGAGAGGTAGGTATGTATTAGGGTTAAGGAGAGAGGTAGGTATGTATTAGGGTTAGGAGAGAGGTAGGTATGTATTAGGGTTAAGGAGAGAGGTAGGTATGTATTAGGGTTAAGGAGTAGAGGTAGGTATGTATTAGGGTTGAGGAGAGAGGTAGGTATGTATTAGGGTTAAGGAGAGAGGTAGGTATGTATTAGGGTTAAGGAGAGAGGTAGGTATGTATTAGGGTTAAGGAGAGAGGTAGGTATGTATTAGGAGTTAAGGAGAGAGGTAGGTATGTATTAGGGTTAAGGAGAGAGGTAGGTATGTATTAGGGTTAAGGAGAGAGGTAGGTATGTATTAGGGCTGAGGAGAGAGGTAGGTATGTATTAGGGTTAGGAGAGAGGTAGGTATGTATTAGGGTTAAGGAGAGGTAGGTATGTATTAGGGTTAAGGAGAGAGGTAGGTATGTATTAGGGTTAAGGAGAGAGGTAGGTATGTATTAGGGTTAAGGAGAGAGGTAGGTATGTATTAGGGTTAAGGAGAGAGGTAGGTATGTATTAGGGTTAAGGAGAGAGGTAGGTATGTATTAGGGTTAAGGAGAGAGGTAGGTATGTATTAGGGTTAAGGAGAGAGGTAGGTATGTATTAGGGTTAAGGAGAGAGGTAGGTATGTATTAGGGTAAGGAGAGAGGTAGGTATGTATTAGGGTTAAGGAGAGAGGTAGGTATGTATTAGGGTTAAGGAGAGAGGTAGGTATGTATTAGGGTTAAGGAGAGAGGTAGGTATGTATTAGGGTTAAGGAGAGAGGTAGGTATGTATTAGGGTTAAGGAGAGAGGTAGGTATGTATTAGGGTTAAGGAGAGAGGTAGGTATGTATTAGGGTTAAGGAGAGGTAGGTATGTATTAGGGTTAAGGAGAGAGGTAGGTATGTATTAGGGTTAAGGAGAGAGGTAGGTATGTATTAGGGTTAAGGAGAGTGGTAGGTATGTATTAGGCTAAGGAGAGGTGTTAGGAAGGAGAGAGGTAGGTATGTATTAGGGTTAAGGAGAGAGGTAGGTATGTATTAGGGTTAGGAGAGAGGTAGGTATGTATTAGGGTTAGGAGAGAGGTAGGTATGTATTAGGGTTAAGGAGGGTAAAGAGAGGTAGGTATGTATTAGGGTTAAGGAGAGAGGTAGGTATGTATTAGGCTAAGGAGAGAGGTAGGTATGTATTAGGGTTGAGGAGAGAGGTAGGTATGTATTAGGGTTAAGGAGAGAGGTAGGTATGTATTAGGGTTGAGGAGAGAGGTAGGTATGTATTAGGGTTAAGGAGAGAGGTAGGTATGTATTAGGGTTAAGGAGAGAGGTAGGTATGTATTAGGTTAAGGAGAGAGGTAGGTATGTATTAGGGTTAAGGAGAGAGGTAGGTATGTATTAGGGTTAAGGAGAGAGGTAGGTATGTATTAGGGTTAAGGAGTAGAGGTAGGTATGTATTAGGGTTAAGGAGAGAGGTAGGTATGTATTAGGTTAAGGAGAGGTAGGTATGTATTAGGGTTAAGGAGAGAGGTAGGTATGTATTAGGGTTAAGGAGAGAGGTAGGTATGTATTAGGGTTAAGGAGAGAGGTAGGTATGTATTAGGGTTAAAGGAGAGAGGTAGGTATGTATTAGGTTAGGAGAGAGGTAGGTATGTATTAGGGTTAAGGAGAGAGGTAGGTATGTATTAGGGTTAAGGAGAGGTAGGTATGTATTAGGGTTAAGGAGAGAGTAGGTATTAGGAGAGGTAGGTATGTATTAGGTGAGAGAGGTAGGTATGTATTAGGTTGAGGAGAGAGGTAGGTATGTATTAGGGTTAAGGAGAGAGGTAGGTATGTATTAGGGTTGAGGAGAGAGGTAGGTATGTATTAGGGTTAGGAGAGAGGTAGGTATGTATTAGGGTTTAGGAGAGAGGTAGGTATGTATTAGGGTTTAGGAGAGGTAGGTATGTATTAGGGTTAAGGAGAGAGTAGGTATGTATTAGGGTTAAGGAGAGAGGTAGGTATGTATTAGGGTTAAGGAGAGAGGTAGGTATGTATTAGGGTTAAGAGAGGGTTAAGGAGAGAGGTAGGTATGTATTAGGTTAAGGAGAGAGGTAGGTATGTATTAGGTTGAGGAGAGAGGTAGGTATGTATTAGGGTTGAGGAGAGAGGTAGGTATGTATTAGGGTTAAGGAGAGAGGTAGGTATGTATTAGGGTGAGGAGAGAGGTAGGTATGTATTAGGTTTAAGGAGAGAGTAGGTATGTATTAGGGTTAAGGAGAGAGGTAGGTATGTATTAGGGTTAAGGAGAGAGGTAGGTATGTATTAGGGTTAAGGAGAGAGGTAGGTATGTATTAGGGTTAAGGAGAGGTAGGTTGTATTAGGGTTGAGGAGAGAGGTAGGTATGTATTAGGGTTAAGGAGAGAGGTAGGTATGTATTAGGGTTAAGGAGAGAGGTAGGTATGATTAGGTAGGTTAAGGAGAGGTAGGTATGTATTAGGGTTAAGGAGAGAGGTAGGTATGTATTAGGGTTAAGGAGAGAGGTAGGTATGTATTAGGGTAAAGGAGAGAGGTAGGTATGTATTAGGTTTAAGGAGAGAGGTAGGTATGTATTAGGGTTAAGGAGAGAGGTAGGTATGTATTAGGGTTAGGAGAGAGGTAGGTATTGGTTAAGGTAGGAGAGGTAGGTATGTATTAGGGTTGAGGAGAGAGGTAGGTATGTATTAGGGTTAAGGAGAGAGGTAGGTATGTATTAGGGTTAAGGAGAGAGGTAGGTATGTATTAGGTTAAGGAGATTTTAGGTAAGGAGAGAGGTAGGTATGCATTAGGTAATGAGGAGGTAGGTATGTATTAGGGTTAAGGAGAGAGGTAGGTAGTATTAGGGTTAAGGAGAGAGGTAGGCATGTATTAGGGTTAGGAGAGAGTAGGTATGTATTAGGGTTGAGAGAGAGAGGATTAGGTAAAGAGGTATGTATTAGGGTTAAGGAGAGGCATTATTAGGGTAGGAGAGAGGTAGGTATGTATTAGGTTAAGGAGAGAGGTAGGTATGTATTAGGTTGAAGGAGAGGGGTGTTTAGTAGGAGAGAGGTATGTATTAGGTTGAGAGAGGTAGGTATGTATTAGGTTATAGAGTGAAGGAGAGAGGTAGGTATGTATTAGGGTTAAGGAGAGAGGTAGGTATGTATTAGGGTTAAGGAGAGAGGTAGGTATGTATTAGGGTTGAGAGAGGTATGTATTAGGTTAAGGAGAGAGGTAGGTGTATTAGGGTTAACGAGAGGTAGGTATGTATTAGGTTTAAGGAGAGAGGTAGGTATGCATTAGGCTAAGGAGAGAGGCAGGTATGCATTAGGGTTAAGGAGAGAGGTAAGGATATAGGGTTAAGGAGAGAGGTAGGTATGTATTAGGGTTAAGGAGAGAGGTAGGTATGTATTAGGGTTGAGGAGAGAGGTAGGTATGTATTAGGTAGAGAGGTAGGTATGTATTAGGTTGAGGAGAGAGGTAGGTATGTATTAGGGTTAGGAGAGAGGTAGGTATGTATTAGGGTTAAGGAGAGGTGGTATGTATTAGGGTTAAGGAGAGAGGTAGGTATGTATTAAGGTTAAGAGAGAGGTAGGTATGTATTAGGGTTAGAGAGAGGTATGTATTAGGTTGAGAGAGGTAGGTATGTATTAGGTTGAGGAGAGAGGTAGGTATGTATTAGGGTTAAGGAGAGAGGTAGGTATGTATTAGGGTTAAGGAGAGAGGAGTTATGTATTAGGGTAAGGAGGGTATGTATTAGGGTAGAGGTATTGATAAGGAGAGAGGTAGGTATGTATTAGGGTTAAGGAGAGAGGTAGGTATGATTAGTAAGAAGGTTAGGAGGAGAGAGGTAGGTATTATTAGGGTTGAGGAGAGAGGAGGTATGCATTAGGGTTAAGGAGAGTAGCAAGTAAGGAGAGGGCTGAAGGAGAGAGTGCAGGTACGCATTAGGCTTAGAGGAGAGAGGTAGGTATGTATAGGCTAAGAGAGAGAGCTGTGATTAGGGTAAGGAGTAGCTTTAGGTGAGAGAGGCAGGCATGCATTAGGTGGGAGGAGAGGGATGTAATAGGCTAGTTGGAGAGAGGAGGAGGTATGTATAGGAGGGAAGAGATTAGGGCTGTAGGGCAGAGGAGAGAGGCAGGCATGCATTAGGTGTATGAGAGCTGTGGAGGCAGTATGTTAGGCTAAGGAGAGAGAGTAGGGTATGGAGTAGGCTAAGGAGAGAGGTGGCATGCATTAGGGCTGAGGAGAGGTAATGCATTAGGCTTAGAGAGGCAGGTACATAGTTGAAGGAGAGAGGCTAGGTTGGGAGGTATGGTATTAGGGTAAGGAGAGAGCTAGGTGTTGCATTAAGGGTAAGGAGAGAGGTGAGAAAGGCATGCATTAGGGCTGAGGGGAGAGAGCAGGCAAGCTGCATTAGGTTAAGGAAGGGGCTATTAGGTAGGAGAGAGGGTGTGAACGGGGCGGGGTGATGATTAGGGCTTGAAGAGAGAGTGATAAAGAGGAGAGAGACAGGTAGGTATGCATTAGCCTATAGGCGGAGGTGGGGTATGTATTAGGTTAAGGAGAGAGTAGAGGTGGATTAGGTTTAGAGAGAGGTAGGTATGTATTAGGGACGGGGAGAGAGGTAGGTATGTATTAGGGTTAAGGAGAGAGGTAGGTATGTATTAGGGTTAAGGAGAGAGGTAGGTATGTATTAGGGTTGGGAGAGAGGTAGGGTATGTATTAGGGTTTAAGGAGAGAGGTAGGTATGTATTAGGGTTAAGGAGAGAGGTAGGTATGTATTAGGGTTAAGGAGAGTAGGAGGTAGGTATGTATTAGGGTTGAGGAGAGAGGTAGGTATGTATTAGGGTTAAGGAGAGTAGGTATGTATTAGGGTTAAGGAGAGAGGTAGGTATGTATTAGGGTTGAGGAGAGAGGTAGGCATGTATTAGGGTTAAGGAGAGAGGTAGGTATGTATTAGGGTTAAGGAGAGAGGTAGGTATGTATTAGGGTTGAGGAGAGAGGTAGGTATGTATTAGGGTTAAGGAGAGAGGTAGGTATGTATTAGGGTTAAGGAGAGAGGTAGGTATGTATTAGGGTTAAGGAGAGAATAAAGGGTATGATTAGGTAAGGAGACAGATAGGTATGTATTAGGGTTAAGGAGAGAGGTAGTATGTATTAGGTTAAGGAGAGAGGTATATGTTTAGGGTTGAGGGAGAGAGGTAGGTATGTATTAGGGTAAGGAGAGAGGTAGGTATGTATTAGGGGTTGAGGAGAGAGGTAGGTATGTATTAGGGTTAGGAGAGAGAGGTAGGTATGTATTAGGGTTAGGAGAGAGGTAGGTATGATTAGGGGGAGAGAGAGGTATGTATTAGGGTTAAGGAGAGGTAGGTATGTATTAGGGTTAAGGAGAGAGGTAGGTATGTATTAGGGTTAAGGAGAGAGGTAGGTATGTATTAGGGTTAAAAGGAGAGAGGTAGGTATGTATTAGGGTTAAGGAGAGAGGTAGGTATGTATTAGGGTTAAGGAGAGAGGTAGGTATGTATTAGGGTTGAGGAGAGAGGTAGGTATGTATTAGGGTTAAGGAGAGAGGTAGGGTATGTATTAGGTGAGGGTTAAGGAGAGAGGAGGTATGTATTAGGCTGAGGAGAGGGTAGGTATGTATTAGGGTTAGGAGAGAGGTAGGTATGTATTAGGGCTGAGGAGAGAGGCAGGTTGATTAGGCTTAAGGAGAGGGCAGGCATTGTAAGAGAGAGTAGGCATGGCATTAGGTGGAGAGAAGGATGCTTAGGGTGTAGTAGGCTAGGGAGGCAGGCATGTATAGGGTTAAGGAGAGAGAGTAGGTGGGGCATTAGGTTGGGAGTAGATGCAGGATGTATTATGAGAGGTGGTTTAGTTGAGAGAGAGGGGCATGTATTAGTAATAGGTTAGGAAGTATATAGTTAAGGGGAGGTAGGCATGCATTAGGCTTATGAAGAGGTATGTTAGGCCAGGAGAGGCAGGTATGCATTAGGCTGAGGAGAGAGGCAGGTATGGCATTAGGTTAAGGAGAGAGTGTAGCTGTATTAGGCCGAAGGAGAGAGGTAGGTATGCATTAGGCTTAAGGAGAGAGGTAGAATGTATTAGGGTTGAAGGAGAGAGGCGGCATGTATTAGGTATGCTGAGAGAGGTAGGCATGGCATTAGGAGAGGAAGGCAGGATGGTGAGAGTAGGTATGTATTAGGGTTAAGGAGAGAGGTAGGTATGTATTAGGGTTGAGAGAGGCAGGTATGTATTAGGGTTAGGAGAGAGGGTAGGTATGTATTAGGTTAAGGAGAGAGGTAGGGTATGTATTAGGTTGAGGAGAGAGGTAGGTATGTATTAGGGTTGAGGAGAGAGGTAGGTATGTATTAGGGTTAAGGAGAGAGGTATGTATTAGGGTTGAGGAGAGAGGTAGGTATGTATTAGGGTTAAGGAGAGAGGTAGGTATGTATTAGGTTAAGGAGAGATAGGTATGCATTGAGGTAAGGAGAGAGGTAGGTATGTATTAGGGTTAGGAGAGAGGTAGGTGATTAGGCTAAGGAGAGAGTTATTAGGGTTGAGGAGAGGAGGCAGGAGTATTAGGTTAAGGAGAGAGGTAGGTATGTATTAGGGTTAAGGAGAGAGGTAGGTATGTATTAGGTTAGAGAGAGGTAGGTATGTATTAGGGTTAAGGAGAGAGGTAGGTATGTATTAGGGTTGAGGAGAGAGGTAGGTATGTATTAGGGTTAAGGAGAGAGGTAGGTATGTATTAGGGTTAAGGAGAGAGGTAGGTATGTATTAGGGTTAAGGAGAGAGGTAGGTATGTATTAGGGTTAAGGAGAGAGGTAGGTATGTATTAGGGTTAAGGAGAGAGGTAGGTATGTATTAGGGTTGAGGAGAGAGGTAGGTATGTATTAGGGTTAAGGAGAGAGGTAGGTATGTATTAGGGTTAAGGAGAGAGGTAGGTATGTATTAGGGTTAGGAGAGAGGTAGGTATGTATTAGGGTTAGGAGAGAGGTAGGTATGTATTAGGTTAAGGAGAGAGAAGGTAGGTATGTATTAGGTTAAGGAGAGGTAGGTATGTATTAGGGTTGAGGAGAGAGGTAGGTATGTATTAGGTTAAGGAGAGAGGTAGGTATGTATTAGGGTTAAGGAGAGAGGTAATGTATTAGGGGTTAGAGGAGAGAGGTAGGTATGTATTAGGGTTAAGAGAGAGTAGGTGTATTAGGGTTAAGGAGAGAGTGTAGGTATGTATTAGGCTTAGGAAAGGTAGGTATGTATTAGGTAGGAGAGGTAGGTATGTATTAGGGTTAAGGAGAGAGGTAGGTATGTATTAGGGTTAAGGAGAGAGTAGGTGTATTAGGGTTAAGGAGAGAGGAGGTATGTATTAGGGTTAAGGAGAGAGGTAGGTATGTATTAGGGTTGAGGAGAGAGGTAGGTATGTATTAGGGTTAAGGAGAGAGGTAGGTATGTATTAGGGTTAAGGAGAGAGGTAGGTATGTATTAGGGTTAGGAGAGAGAGGTAGGTATGTATTAGGGTTAAGGAGAGAGGTAGGTATGTATTAGGGTTAAGGAGAGGTAGGTATGTATTAGGGTTAAGGAGAGAGGTAGGTATGTATTAGGGTTAAGGAGAGAGGTAGGTATGTATTAGGGTTGAGGAGAGAGGTAGGTATGTATTAGGGTTAAGGAGAGAGGTAGGTATGTATTAGGGTTAAGGAGAGAGGTAGGTATGTATTAGGGTTAAGGAGAGAGGTAGGTATGTATTAGGGTTAAGGAGAGAGGTAGGTATGTATTAGGGGTTAGGAGAGAGGTAGGTATGTATTAGGTTAAGGAGAGAGTAGGTATGTATTAGGGTTAAGGAGAGAGGTAGGTATGTATTAGGGTTAAGGAGAGAGGTAGGTATGTATTAGGGTTAAGGAGAGAGGTAGGTATGTATTAGGGTTAAGGAGAGAGGTAGGTATGTATTAGGGTTGAGGAGAGAGGTAGGTATGTATTAGGGTTAAGGAGAGAGGTAGGTATGTATTAGGGTTAGGGAGAGAGGTAGGTATGTATTAGGGTTAGGTAGGAGAGAGGTAGGTATGTATTAGGGTTAAGGAGAGAGGTAGGTATGTATTAGGGTTAAGGAGAGAGGTAGGTATGTATTAGGGTAAGGAGAGAGGTAGGTATGTATTAGGGTTAAGGAGAGAGGTAGGTATGTATTAGGGTTAAGGAGAGAGGTAGGTATGTATTAGGGTTAAGGAGAAAGGTAGGTATGTATTAGGGTTGAGTGAGAGAGGTAGGTATGTATTAGGGTTAAGGAGAGAGGTAGGTATGTATTAGGGTTAAGGAGAGAGGTAGGTATGTATTAGGGTTAAGGAGAGAGGTAGGTATGTATTAGGGTTAAGGAGAGAGGTAGGTGTGTATTAGGGTTAGGAGAGAGGTAGGTATGTATTAGGGTTGAGGAGAGAGGTAGGTATGTATTAGGGTTAAGGAGAGAGGTAGGTATGTATTAGGAGTTAAGGAGAGAGGTAGGTATGTATTAGGGTTAGGAGAGAGTAGGTATGTATTAGGGTTAAGGAGAGAGGTAGGTATGTATTAGGAGGTTAAGGAGAGAGGTAGGTATGTATTAGGGTTAAGGAGAGAGGTAGGTATGTATTAGGGTTAGGAGAGAGGTAGGTATGTATTAGGGTTAAGGAGAGAGGTAGGTATGTATTAGGGTTAAGGAGAGAGGTAGGTATGTATTAGGGTTAAGGAGAGAGGTAGGTATGTATTAGGGTTAAGGAGAGGTATGTATAGGGTTAGAGAGAGGTAGGTATGTATTAGGGTTGAGGAGAGAGGTAGGTATGTATTAGGGTTAAGGAGAGAGGTAGGTATGTATTAGGGTTAAGGAGAGAGGTAGGTATGTATTAGGGTGTAAGGAGAGAGGTAGGTATGTATTAGGGTTAAGGAGAGAGGTAGGTATGTATTAGGGTTAAGGAGAGAGGTAGGTATGTATTAGGGTTAAGGAGAGAGGTAGGTATGTATTAGGGTTAAGGAGAGAGGTAGGTATGTATTAGGGTTGAGGAGAGAGGTAGGTATGTATTAGGGTTAAGGAGAGAGGTAGGTATGTATTAGGGTTAAGGAGAGAGGTAGGTATGTATTAGGGTTAGGAGAGAGAGGTATGTATTAGGGTTAAGGAGAGAGGTAGGGTATGTATTAGGGTTGAGGAGAGAGGTAGGTATGTATTAGGGTTAAGGAGAGAGGTAGGTATGTATTAGGGTTAAGGAGAGAGGTAGGTATGTATTAGGGTTAAAGGAGAGAGGTAGGTATGTATTAGGGTTAAGGAGAGGTAGGTATGTATTAGGGTTAAGGAGAGGGTAGGTATGTATTAGGGTTAAGGAGAGAGGTAGGTATGTATTAGGGTTAAGGGAGAGGTAGGTATGTATTAGGGTTAAGGAGAGAGGTAGGTATGTATTAGGGTTAAGGAGAGAGGTAGGTATGTATTAGGGTTAAGGAGAGAGGTAGGTGTATTAGGGTTAAGGAGAGAGGTAGGTATGTATTAGGGTTAAGAGAGAGGTAGGTATGTATTAGGGTTAGGAGAGAGAGAGGTATGTATTAGGGTTAAGGAGAGAGGTAGGTATGTATTAGGGTTAAGGAGAGAGGTAGGTATGTATTAGGGTTGAGGAGAGGTAGGTATGTATTAGGGTTAAGGAGAGAGGTAGGTATGTATTAGGGTTAGGAGAGAGGTAGGTATGTATTAGGGTTAAGGAGAGAGGTAGGTATGTATTAGGGTTAGGAGAGAGGTAGGTATGTATTAGGGTTGAGGAGAGAGGTAGGTATGTATTAGGGTTAAGGAGAGAGGTAGGTATGTATTAGGGTTAAGGAGAGAGGTAGGTATGTATTAGGTTAAGGAGAGGCAGGTATGTATTAGGTTAAGAGGAGGTAGGTATGTATTAGGGTTAAGGAGAGAGGTAGGTATGTATTAGGGTTAAGGAGAGAGGTAGGTATGTATTAGGAGTTAGGAGAGAGGTAGGTATGTATTAGGGTTAAGGAGAGAGGTGGGTATGTATTAAGGTTAAGAGAGAGTAGTATGTATTAGGGTTAAGGAGAGAGGTAGGTATGTATTAGGGTTAAGAGAGAGGTAGGTATGTATTAGGGTTAAGGAGAGGTAGGTATGTATTAGGGTTAAGGAGAGAGGTAGGTATGTATTAGGGTTAGGAGAGAGGTAGGTATGTATTAGGGTTGAGGAGAGGTAGGTATGTATTAGGGTTAAGGGGTATGTAATAGGGTTAAAGAGGAGAAGAGGTAGTTGTATTAGGGTTAGGAGAGAGGTAGGTATGTATTAGGGTTAAGGAGAGAGGTAGGTATGTATTAGGGTTGAGAGAGAGGTAGGTATGTATTAGGGTTAAGGAGAGAGGTAGGTGTATTAGGGTTAAGGAGAGAGGTAGGTATGTATTAGGGTTGAGGAGAGAGGTAGGTATGTATTAGGGTTAAGGAGAGAGGTAGGTATGTATTAGGGTTAAGGAGAGAGGTAGGTATGTATTAGGGTGGAGAGAGGTAGGTATGTATTTAGGGTTAAGGAGAGAGGTAGGTATGTATTAGGGTTAAGGAGAGAGGTAGGTATGTATTAGGGTTAGGAGAGAGGTAGGTATGTATTAGGGTTAAGGAGAGAGTAGGTATGTATTAGGGTTGAGGAGAGAGGTAGGTATGTATTAGGGTTAAGGAGAGAGGTAGGTATGTATTAGGTTAAGGAGAGAGGTAGGTATGTATTAGGGTTAGGAAGAGAGGTAGGTATGTATTAGGGTTAGGAGAGAGGTAGGTATGTATTAGGCTTAAGGAGGTAGGTATGTATTAGGTTAAGGAGAGGTAGGTATGTATTAGGTTAAGGAGAGAGGTAGGTATGTATTAGGGTTAAGGAGAGAGAGGTATGTATTAGGGTTAGGAGAGAGGTAGGTATGTATTAGGGTTAAGGAGAGGGTAGGTATGTATTAGGGTTAAGGAGAGAGTAGGTATGTATTAGGAGTTAAGGAGAGAGGTAGGTATGTATTAGGGTTAAGGAGAGAGGTAGGTATGTATTAGGGTTAAGGGAGAGAGGTAGGTATGTATTAGGGTTAAGGAGGAGTAGGTATGTATTAGGGTTAAGGAGAGAGGTAGGTATGTATTAGGGTTAAGGAGAGAGGTAGGTATGTATTAGGGTTAACGGAGAGGTAGGTATGTATTAGGGTTAGGAGAGAGGTAGGTATGTATTAGGGTTAAGGAGAGAGTTAGGTATGTATTAGGTTAAGGAGGTTAGGAGAGAGGTAGGTATGTATTAGGGTTAAGGAGAGAGGTAGGTATGTATTAGGGTTAGGAGAGAGGTAGGTATGTATTAGGGTTAAGAGAGAGGTAGGTATGTATTAGGGTTAAGGAGAGAGGTAGGTATGTATTAGGGTTAAGGAGAGAGGTAGGTATGTATTAGGGTTAAGGAGAGAGGTAGGTATGTATTAGGGTTGAGGAGAGAGGTAGGTATGTATTAGGGTTAGGAGAGAGGTAGGTATGTATTAGGGTTAAGGAGAGAGGTAGGTATGTATTAGGGTTGAGGAGAGAGGTAGGTATGTATTAGGGTTAAGGAGAGAGGTAGGTATGTATTAGGGTTGAGGAGAGAGGTAGTTATGTATTAGGGTTAAGGAGAGAGGTAGGTATGTATTAGGGTTAAGAGAGAGGTAGGTATGTATTAGGGTTAAGGAGAGAGGTAGGTATGTATTAGGGTTAAGGAGAGAGGTAGGTATGTATTAGGGTCAAGGAGAGAGGTAGGTATGTATTAGGGTTAAGGAGAGACGTTGGTATGTATTAGGGTTAAGGAGAGAGGTGGGTATGTATTAGGGTTAAGGAGAGAGGTAGGTATGTATTAGGGTTAAGGAGAGGTAGGTATGTTTTAGGGTAAAGGAGAGAGGTAGGTATGTATTAGGGTTGAGGAGAGAGGTAGGTATGTATTAGGGTTAAGGGAGAGGTAGGTATGTATTAGGTTGAGGAGAGAGGTAGGTATGTATTAGGGTTAGGAGAGAGGTAGGTATGTATTAGGGATAAGGAGAGGTAGGTATGTATTAGGGTTGAGGAGAGAGGTAGGTATGTATTAGGGTTAAGGAGAGAGGTAGTTATGTATTAGGGTTAAGGAGAGAGGTAGGTATGTATTAGGGTTAAGGAGAGAGGTAGGTATGTATTAGGGTTAAGGAGAGAGTGTAGGTATGTATTAGGGTTAAGGAGAGAGGTAGGTATGTATTAGGGTTAAGGAGAGAGGTAGGTATGTATTAGGGTTAAGGAGAGAGGTAGGTATGTATTAGGGTTAAGGAGAGAGGTAGGTATGTATTAGGGTTAAGGAGAGAGGTAGGTATGTATTAGGGTTGAGGAGAGGTAGGTATGTATTAGGGTTAAGGAGAGAGGTAGGTGGGTATTAGGGTTAGGAGAGAGGTAGGTATGTATTAGGGTTAAGGAGGGTTGAGGAGAGAGGTAGGTATGTATTAGGGTTAAGGAGACAGATAGGTGGGTATTAGGGTTAAGGAGAGAGGTAGGTATGTATTAGGGTTAAGGAGGGTTGAGGAGAGAGGTAGGTATGTATTAGGGTTAAGGAGAGAGGTAGGTATGTATTAGGTTGAGGAGAGAGGTAGGTATGTATTAGGGTTAAGGAGAGAGGTAGGTATGTATTAGGGTTAAGGAGAGAGGTAGGTATGTATTAGGGTTAAGGAGAGAGGTAGGTATGTATTAGGGTTAAGGAGAGAGGTAGGTATGTATTAGGGTTAAGGAGAGAGGTAGGTATGTATTAGGGTTAAGGAGAGAGGTAGGTATGTATTAGGGTTAAGGAGAGAGGTAGGTATGTATTAGGGTTAAGTGGAGAGAGGTAGGTATGTATTAGGGTTAAGGAGAGAGGTGTATGTATTAGGGTTGAGGAGAGAGGTAGGTATGTATTAGGGTTAAGGAGAGAGGTAGGTATGTATTAGGGTTAAGGAGAGAGGTAGGTATGTATTAGGGTTAAGGAGAGAGGTAGGTATGTATTAGGGTTAAGGAGAGAGGTAGGTATGTATTAGGGTTAAGGAGAGGTAGGTATGTATTAGGGTTAAGGAGAGAGGTAGGTATGTATTAGGGTTAAGGAGAGAGGTAGGTATGTATTAGGGTTGAGGAGAGAGGTAGGTATGTATTAGGGTTAAGGAGAGAGGTAGGTATGTATTAGGGTTAAGGAGAGAGGTAGGTATGTATTAGGGTTAAGGAGAGAGGTAGGTATGTATTAGGGTTAAGGAGAGTAGGTATGTATTAGGGTTAAGGAGAGAGGTAGGTATGTATTAGGGTTAAGGAGAGAGGTAGGTATGTATTAGGGTTAAGGAGAGAGGTAGGTATGTATTAGGGTTAAGGAGAGAGGTAGGTATGTATTAGGGTTAAGGAGAGAGGTAGGTATGTATTAGGGTTAAGGAGAGAGGTAGGTATGTATTAGGGTTAAGGAGAGAGGTAGGTATGTATTAGGGTTAAGGAGAGGTAGGTATGTATTAGGGTTAAGGAGAGAGGTAGGTATGTATTAGGGTTAAGGAGAGAGGTAGGTATGTATTAGGGTTGAGGAGAGGTAGGTATGTATTAGGGTTAAGGAGAGAGGTAGGTATGTATTAGGGTTAAGGAGAGAGGTAGGTATGTATTAGGGTTAAGGAGAGAGGTAGGTATGTATTAGGGTTAAGGAGAGAGGTAGGTATGTATTAGGGTTAAGGAGAGAGGTAGGTATGTATTAGGGTTAAGGAGAGAGGTAGGTATGTATTAGGGTTAAGGAGAGAGGTAGGTATGTATTAGGGTTAAGGAGAGGGTAGGTATGTATTAGGGTTAAGGAGAGGTAGGTATGTATTAGGGTTAAGGAGAGAGGTAGGTATGTATTAGGGTTAAGGAGAGAGGTAGGTATGTATTAGGGTTAAGGAGAGAGGTAGGTATGTATTAGGGTTAAGGAGAGAGGTAGGTATGTATTAGGGTTAAGGAGAGAGGTAGGTATGTATTAGGGTTAAGGAGAGAGGTAGGTATGTATTAGGGTTAAGGAGAGAGGTAGGTATGTATTAGGGTTAAGGAGAGAGGTAGGTATGTATTAGGGTTAAGGAGAGAGGTAGGTATGTATTAGGGTTAAGGAGAGAGGTAGGTATGTATTAGGGTTAAGGAGAGAGGTAGGTATGTATTAGGGTTAAGGAGGGTTAAGGAGAGAGGTAGGTATGTATTAGGGTTAAGGAGAGAGGTAGGTATGTATTAGGGTTAAGGAGAGAGGTAGGTATGTATTAGGGTTAAGGAGAGAGGTAGGTATGTATTAGGGTTAAGGAGAGAGGTAGGTATGTATTAGGGTTAAGGAGAGAGGTAGGTATGTATTAGGGTTAAGGAGAGAGGTAGGTATGTATTAGGGTTTAGGAGAGAGGTAGGTATGTATTAGGGTTAAGGAGAGAGGTAGGTATGTATTAGGGTTAAGGAGAGAGGTAGGTATGTATTAGGGTTAAGGAGAGAGGTAGGTATGTATTAGGGTTAAGGAGAGAGGTAGGTATGTATTAGGGTTAAGAGAGAGGTAGGTATGTATTAGGGTTAAGGAGAGAGGTAGGTATGTATTAGGGTTAAGGAGAGAGGTAGGTATGTATTAGGGTTAAGGAGAGAGGTAGGTATGTATTAGGGTTAAGGAGAGAGGTAGGTATGTATTAGGGTTAAGGAGAGAGGTAGGTATGTATTAGGGTTAAGGAGAGAGGTAGGTATGTATTAGGGTTAAGGAGAGAGGTAGGTATGTATTAGGGTTAAGGAGAGAGGTAGGTATGTATTAGGGTTAAGGAGAGAGGTAGGTATGTATTAGGGTTAAGGAGAGAGGTAGGTATGTATTAGGGTTAAGGAGAGAGGTAGGTATGTATTAGGGTTAAGGAGAGAGGTAGGTATGTATTAGGGTTAAGGAGAGAGGTAGGTATGTATTAGGGTTAAGGAGAGAGGTAGGTATGTATTAGGGTTAAGAGAGAGGTAGGTATGTATTAGGGTTAAGGAGAGAGGTAGGTATGTATTAGGGTTAAGGAGAGAGGTAGGTATGTATTAGGGTTAAGGAGAGAGGTAGGTATGTATTAGGGTTAAGGAGAGAGGTAGGTATGTATTAGGGTTAAGGAGAGAGGTAGGTATGTATTAGGGTTAAGGAGAGAGGTAGGTATGTATTAGGGTTAAGGAGAGAGGTAGGTATGTATTAGGGTTAAGGAGAGAGGTAGGTATGTATTAGGGTTAAGGAGAGAGGTAGGTATGTATTAGGGTTAGGAGAGAGGTAGGTATGTATTAGGGTTAAGGAGAGAGGTAGGTATGTATTAGGGTTAGGAGAGAGGTAGGTATGTATTAGGGTTAAGGAGAGAGGTAGGTATGTATTAGGGTTAAGGAGAGAGGTAGGTATGTATTAGGGTTAAGGAGAGAGGTAGGTATGTATTAGGGTTGAGGAGAGAGGTAGGTATGTATTAGGGTTAAGGAGAGAGGTAGGTATGTATTAGGGTTAAGGAGAGAGGTAGGTATGTATTAGGGTTAAGGAGAGAGGTAGGTATGTATTAGGGTTAAGGAGAGAGGTAGGTATGTATTAGGGTTGAGGAGAGAGGTAGGTATGTATTAGGGTTAAGGAGAGAGGTAGGTATGTATTAGGGTTAAGGAGAGAGGTAGGTATGTATTAGGGTTAAGGAGAGAGGTAGGTATGTATTAGGGTTAAGGAGAGAGGTAGGTATGTATTAGGGTTAAGGAGAGAGGTAGGTATGTATTAGGGTTAAGGAGAGAGGTAGGTATGTATTAGGGTTAAGGAGAGAGGTAGGTATGTATTAGGGTTAAGGAGAGAGGTAGGTATGTATTAGGGTTATGAGAGAGGTAGGTATGTATTAGGGTTAAGGAGAGAGGTAGGTATGTATTAGGGTTGAGGAGAGAGGTAGGTATGTATTAGGGTTAAGGAGAGAGGTAGGTATGTATTAGGGTTGAGGAGAGAGGTAGGTATGTATTAGGGTTAAGGAGAGAGGTAGGTATGTATTAGGGTTAAGGAGAGAGGTAGGTATGTATTAGGGTTAGGGAGAGGTAGGTATGTATTAGGGTTAAGGAGAGAGGTAGGTATGTATTAGGGTTAAGGAGAGAGGTAGGTATGTATTAGGGTTAGGAGAGAGGTAGGTATGTATTAGGGTTAAGGAGAGAGTAGGTATGTATTAGGGTTAAGGAGAGAGGTAGGTATGTATTAGGGTTAAGGAGAGAGGTAGGTATGTATTAGGGTTAAGGAGAGAGGTAGGTATGTATTAGGGTTAAGGAGAGAGGTAGGTATGTATTAGGGTTAAGGAGAGAGGTAGGTATGTATTAGGGTAAGGAGAGAGGTAGGTATGTATTAGGGTTAAGGAGAGAGGTAGGTATGTATTAGGGTTAAGGAGAGAGGTAGGTATGTATTAGGGTTAAGGAGAGAGGTAGGTATGTATTAGGGTTAAGGAGAGAGGTAGGTATGTATTAGGGTTAAGGAGAGAGGTAGGTATGTATTAGGGTTAAGGAGAGAGAGGTAGGTATGTATTAGGGTTAAGGAGAGAGGTAGGTATGTATTAGGGTTAAGGAGAGAGGTAGGTATGTATTAGGGTTAAGGAGAGAGGTAGGTATGTATTAGGGTTAAGGAGAGAGGTAGGTATGTATTAGGGTTAAGGAGAGAGGTAGGTATGTATTAGGGTTGAGGAGAGAGGTGAGGTATGTATTAGGGTTAAGGAGAGAGGTAGGTATGTATTAGGGTTAAGGAGAGAGGTAGGTATGTATTAGGGTTAAGGAGAGAGGTAGGTATGTATTAGGGTTAAGGAGAGAGGTAGGTATGTATTAGGGTTAAGGAGAGAGGTAGGTATGTATTAGGGTAAGGAGAAAGGTAGGTATGTATTAGGGTTAAGGAGAGACGTAGGTATGTATTAGGGTTAAGGAGAGGTAGGTATGTATTAGGGTTAAGGAGAGAGGTAGGTATGTATTAGGGTTAAGGAGAGAGGTAGGTATGTATTAGGGTTAAGGAGAGAGGTAGGTATGTATTAGGGTTAAGGAGAGAGGTAGGTATGTATTAGGGTTAAGGAGAGAGGTAGGTATGTATTAGGGTTAAGGAGAGAGGTAGGTATGTATTAGGGTTAAGGAGAGAGGTAGGTATGTATTAGGGTTAAGGAGAGAGGTAGGTGTGTATTATGGTTAAGGAGAGAGGTAGGTATGTATTAGGGTTGAGGATAGAGGTAGGTATGTATTAGGGTTGAGGAGAGAGGTAGGTATGTATTAGGGTTAAGGAGAGAGGTAGGTATGTATTAGGGTTAAGGAGAGAGGTAGGTATGTATTATGGTTAAGGAGAGAGGTAGGTATGTATTAGGGTTGAGGAGAGAGGTAGGTATGTATTAGGGTTAAAGAGAGAGGTAGGTATGTATTAGGGTTAGGAGAGAGGTAGGTATGTACTAGGGTTAAGGAGAGAGGTAGGTATGTATTAGGGTTAAGGAGAGAGGTAGGTATGTATTAGGGTTAGGAGAGAGGTAGGTATGTACTAGGGTTAAGGAGAGCGGTAGGTATGTATTAGGGTTAAGGAGAGAGGTAGGTATGTATTAGGGTTAGGAGAAAGGTAGGTATGTATTAGGGTTAAGGAGAGACGTGGGTATGTATTAGGTTTAAGGAGAGAGGTAGGTGTGTATTAGGGTTGAGGAGAGAGGTAGGTATGTATTAGGGTTAAGGAGAGAGGTAGGTATGTATTAGGGTTAAGGAGAGAGGTAGGTATGTATTAGGGTTAAGGAGAGAGGTAGGTATGTATTAGGGTTAAGGAGAGAGGTAGGTATGTATTAGGGTTAAGGAGAGAGGTAGGTATGTATTAGGGTTAAGGAGAGAGGTAGGTATGTATTAGGGTTAAGGAGAGAGGTAGGTATGTATTAGGGTTAAGGAGAGAGGTAGGTATGTATTAGGGTTGAGGAGAGAGGTAGGTATGTATTAGGGTTAAGGAGAGAGGTAGGTATGTATTAGGGTTAAGGAGAGAGGTAGGTATGTATTAGGGTTAAGGAGAGAGGTAGGTATGTATTAGGGTTAAGGAGAGAGGTAGGTATGTATTAGGGTTAAGGAGAGAGGTAGGTATGTATTAGGGTTAAGGAGAGAGGTAGGTATGTATTAGGGTTAAGGAGAGAGGTAGGTATGTATTAGGGTTAAGGAGAGAGGTAGGTATGTATTAGGGTTAAGGAGAGAGGTAGGTATGTATTAGGGTTAGGAGAGAGGTAGGTATGTATTAGGGTTAAGGAGAGAGGTAGGTATGTATTAGGGTTAAGGAGAGAGGTAGGTATGTATTAGGGTTAAGGAGAGAGGTAGGTATGTATTAGGGTTAAGGAGAGAGTTAGGTATGTTTTAGGGTAAAGGAGAGAGGTAGGTTTGTATTAGGGTTGAGGAGAGAGGTAGGTATGTATTAGGGTTAGGAGAGAGGTAGGTATGTATTAGGGTTAAGGAGAGAGGTAGGTATGTATTAGGGTTAAGGAGAGAGGTAGGTATGTATTAGGGTTAAGGAGAGAGGTAGGTATGTATTAGGGTTGAGGAGAGAGGTAGGTATGTATTAGGGTTAAGGAGAGAGGTAGGTATGTATTAGGGTTGAGGAGAGAGGTAGGTATGTATTAGGGTTAAGGAGAGAGGTAGGTATGTATTAGGGTTAAGGAGAGAGGTAGGTATGTATTAGGGTTAAGGAGAGAGGTAGGTATGTATTAGGGTTAAGGAGAGAGGTAGGTATGTATTAGGGTTAAGGAGAGAGGTAGGTATGTATTAGGGTTAAGGAGAGAGGTAGGTATGTATTAGGGTTGAGGAGAGAGGTAGGTATGTATTAGGGTTAAGGAGAGAGGTAGGTATGTATTAGGGTTAAGGAGAGAGGTAGGTATGTATTAGGGTTAAGGAGAGAGGTAGGTATGTATTAGGGTTATTTAAGGAGAGAGGTAGGTATGTATTAGGGTTAAGGAGAGAGGTAGGTATGTATTAGGGTTAAGGAGAGAGGTAGGTATGTATTAGGGTTGAGGAGAGAGGTAGGTATGTATTAGGGTTAAGGAGAGAGGTAGGTATGTATTAGGGTTAAGGAGAGAGGTAGGTATGTATTAGGGTTAAGGAGAGAGGTAGGTATGTATTAGGGTTAAGGAGAGAGGTAGGTATGTATTAGGGTTAAGGAGAGAGGTAGGTATGTATTAGGGTTAAGGAGAGAGGTAGGTATGTATTAGGGTTGAGGAGAGAGGTAGGTATGTATTAGGGTTAAGGAGGGTTAAGGAGAGAGGTAGGTATGTATTAGGGTTGAGGAGAGAGGTAGGTATGAATTAGGGTTGAGGAGAGAGGTATTTATGTATTAGGGTTGAGGAGGGAGGTAGGTATGTATTAGGGTTAAGGAGAGAGGTAGGTATGTATTAGGGTTAAGGAGAGAGGTAGGTATTTATTAGGGTTAAGGAGAGAGGTAGGTGTGTATTAGGGTTAAGGAGGGTTAAGGAGAGAGGTAGGTATGTATTAGGGTTAAGGAGAGAGGTAGGTATGTATTAGGGTTGAGGAGAGAGGTAGGTATGTATTAGGGTTAAGGAGAGAGGTAGGTATGTATTAGGGTTAAGGATAGAGGTAGGTATGTATTAGGGTTAAGGAGAGAGGTAGGTATGTATTAGGGTTGAGGAGAAAGGTAGGTTTGTATTAGGGTTAAGGAGGGTTAAGGAGAGAGGTAGGTATGTATTAGGGTTGAGGAGAGAGGTAGGTATGAATTAGGGTTGAGGAGAGAGGTAGGTATGTATTAGGGTTGAGGAGAGAGGTAGGTATGTATTAGGGTTAAGGAGAGAGGTAGGTATGTATTAGGGTTAAGGAGAGAGGTAGGTATGTATTAGGGTTAAGGAGAGAGGTAGGTATGTATTAGGGTTAAGGAGAGAGGTTGGTATGTATTTGGGTTAAGGAGAGAGGTAGGTATGTATTAGGGTTGAGGAGAGAGGTAGGTATGTATTAGGGTTAAGGAGGGTTAAGGAGAGAGGTAGGTATGTATTAGGGTTGAGGAGAGAGGTAGGTATGTATTAGGGTTGAGGAGAGAGGTAGGTATGTATTAGGGTTGAGGAGAGAGGTAGGTATGTATTAGGGTTAAGGAGAGAGGTAGGTATGTATTAGGGTTAAGGAGAGAGGTAGGTATGTATTAGGGTTAAGGAGAGAGGTAGGTATGTATTAGGGTTAAGGAGAGAGGTAGGTATGTATTAGGGTTAAGGAGGGTTAAGGGGAGAGGTAGGTATGTATTAGGGTTAAGGAGAGAGGTAGGTATGTATTGGGGTTGAGGAGAGAGGTAGGTATGTATTTGGGTTAAGGAGAGAGGTAGGTATGTATTAGGGTTGAGGAGAGAGGTAGGTATGTATTAGGGTTAAGGAGGGTTAAGGAGAGAGGTAGGTATGTATTAGGGTTGAGGAGAGAGGTAGGTATGTATTAGGGTTGAGGAGAGAGGTAGGTATGTATTAGGGTTAAGGAGAGAGGTAGGTATGTATTAGGGTTAAGGAGAGAGGTAGGTATGTATTAGGGTTAAGGAGAGAGGTAGGTATGTATTAGGGTTAAGGAGAGAGGTAGGTATGTATTAGGGTTAAGGAGGGTAGGAGAGGTAGGTATGTATTAGGGTTAAGGAGAGAGGTAGGTATGTATTGGGGTTGAGGAGAGAGGTAGGTATGTATTAGGGTTAAGGAGAGAGGTAGGTATGTATTAGGGTTAAGGAGAGAGGTAGGTATGTATTAGGGTTAAGGAGAGAGGTAGGTATGTATTAGGGTTAAGGAGAGAGGTAGGTATGTATTAGGGTTAAGGAGAGAGGTAGGTATGTATTAGGGTTAAGGAGAGAGGTAGGTATGTATTAGGGTTAAGGAGAGAGGTAGGTATGTATTAGGGTTAAGGAGAGAGGTAGGTATGTATTAGGGTTGAGGAGAGAGGTAGGTATGTATTAGGGTTAAGGAGAGAGGTAGGTATGTATTAGGGTTAAGGAGAGAGGTAGGTATGTATTAGGGTTAAGGAGAGAGGTAGGTATGTATTAGGGTTAAGGAGAGAGGTAGGTATGTATTAGGGTTAAGGAGGGTTAAGGAGAGAGGTAGGTATGTATTAGGGTTAAGGAGAGAGGTAGGTATGTATTAGGGTTGAGGAGAGAGGTAGGTATGTATTAGGGTTAAGGAGAGAGGTAGGTATGTATTAGGGTTAAGGAGAGAGGTAGGTATGTATTAGGGTTAAGGAGAGAGGTAGGTATGTATTAGGGTTGAGGAGAGAGGTAGGTTTGTATTAGGGTTAAGGAGAAGAGGTAGGTATGTATTAGGGTTGAGGAGAGAGGTAGGTATGTATTAGGGTTGAGGAGAGAGGTAGGTATGTATTAGGGTTGAGGAGAGAGGTAGGTATGTATTAGGGTTAAGGAGAGAGGTAGGTATGTATTAGGGTTAAGGAGAGAGGTAGGTATGTATTAGGGTTAAGGAGAGAGGTAGGTATGTATTAGGGTTAAGGAGAGAGGTAGCTATGTATTAGGGTTAAGGAGAGAGGTAGGTATGTATTAGGGTTAAGGAGAGAGGTAGGTATGTATTAGGGTTAAGGAGGGAAGGAGAGAGGTAGGTATGTATTAGGGTTGAGGAGAGAGGTAGGTATGTATTAGGGTTAAGGAGAGAGGTAGGTATGTATTAGGGTTAAGGAGAGAGGTAGGTATGTATTAGGGTTAAGGAGAGAGGTAGGTATGTATTAGGGTTAAGGAGAGAGGTAGGTATGTATTAGGGTTAAGGAGAGAGGTAGGTATGTATTAGGGTTAAGGAGAGAGGTAGGTATGTATTAGGGTTAAGGAGGTGAGAGGTAGGTATGTATTAGGGTTAAGGAGAGAGGTAGGTATGTTTTAGGGTTAAGGAGAGAGGTAGGTATGTATTTGGGTTAAGGAGAGAGGTAGGTATGTATTAGGGTTGAGGAGAGAGGTAGGTATGTATTAGGGTTAAGGAGAGAGGTAGTTATGTATTAGGGTTGAGGAGAGAGGTAGGTATGTATTAGGGTTGAGGAGAGAGGTAGGTATGTATTAGGGTTAAGGAGAGAGGTAGGTATGTATTAGGGTTAAGGAGAGAGGTAGGTATGTATTAGGGTTAAGGAGAGAGGTAGGTATGTATTAGGGTTAAGGAGAGAGGTAGGTATGTATTAGGGTTAAGGAGGGTTAAGGAGAGAGGTAGGTATGTATTAGGGTTAAGGAGAGAGGTAGGTATGTATTAGGGTTGAGGAGAGAGGTAGGTATGTATTAGGGTTAAGGAGAGAGGTAGGTATGTATTAGGGTTAAGGAGAGAGGTAGGTATGTATTAGGGTTAAGGAGAGAGTTAGGTATGTATTAGGGTTAAGGAGAGAGGTAGGTATGTATTAGGGTTAAGGAGAGAGGTAGGTATGTATTAGGGTTGAGGAGAGAGGTAGGTATGTATTAGGGTTAAGGAGAGAGGTAGGTATGTATTAGGGTTGAGGAGAGAGGTAGGTATGTATTAGGGTTAAGGAGAGAGGTAGGTATGTATTAGGGTTAAGGAGAGAGGTAGGTATGTATTAGGGTTAAGGAGAGAGGTAGGTATGTATTAGGGTTAAGGAGAGAGGTAGGTATGTATTAGGGTTAAGGAGAGAGGTAGGTATGTATTAGGGTTAAGGAGAGAGGTAGGTATGTATTAGGGTTAAGGAGAGAGGTAGGTATGTATTAGGGTTAAGGAGAGAGGTAGGTATGTATTAGGGTTAAGGAGAGAGGTAGGTATGTATTAGGGTTAAGGAGAGAGGTAGGTATGTATTAGGGTTAAGGAGAGAGGTAGGTATGTATTAGGGTTAAGGAGAGAGGTAGGTATGTATTAGGGTTAAGGAGAGAGGTAGGTATGTATTAGGGTTGAGGAGAGAGGTAGGTATGTATTAGGGTTAAGGAGAGAGGTAGGTATGTATTAGGGTTAAGGAGAGAGGTAGGTATGTATTAGGGTTAAGGAGAGAGGTAGGTATGTATTAGGGTTAAGGAGAGAGGTAGGTATGTATTAGGGTTAAGGAGAGAGGTAGGTATGTATTAGGGTTAAGGAGAGAGGTAGGTATGTATTAGGGTTAAGGAGAGAGGTAGGTATGTATTAGGGTTAAGGAGAGAGGTAGGTATGTATTAGGGTTAAGGAGAGAGGTAGGTATGTATTAGGGTTAAGGAGAGAGGTAGGTATGTATTAGGGTTAAGGAGAGAGGTAGGTATGTATTAGGGTTAAGGAGAGAGGTAGGTATGTATTAGGGTTAAGGAGAGAGGTAGGTATGTATTAGGGTTGAGGAGAGAGGTAGGTATGTATTAGGGTTAAGGAGAGAGGTAGGTATGTATTAGGGTTAAGGAGAGGGTAGGTATGTATTAGGGTTAAGGAGAGAGGTAGGTATGTATTAGGGTTAAGGAGAGAGGTAGGTATGTATTAGGGTTAAGGAGAGAGGTAGGTATGTATTAGGGTTAAGGAGAGAGGTAGGTATGTATTAGGGTTAAGGAGAGAGGTAGGTATGTATTAGGGTTAAGGAGAGAGGTAGGTATGTATTAGGGTTGAGGAGAGAGGTAGGTATGTATTAGGGTTAAGGAGAGAGGTAGGTATGTATTAGGGTTAAGGAGAGAGGTAGGTATGTATTAGGGTTAAGGAGAGAGGTAGGTATGTATTAGGGTTAAGGAGAGAGGTAGGTATGTATTAGGGTTAAGGAGAGAGGTAGGTATGTATTAGGGTTGAGGAGAGAGGTAGGTATGTATTAGGGTTAAGGAGGTTAAGAGAGAGGTAGTTATGTATTAGGGTTGAGGAGAGAGGTAGGTATGTATTAGGGTTAAGGAGAGAGGTAGGTATGTATTAGGGTTAAGGAGAGAGGTAGGTATGTATTAGGGTTAAGGAGGGTTAAGGAGAGAGGTAGGTATGTATTAGGGTTAAGGAGAGAGGTAGGTATGTATTAGGGTTAAGGAGAGAGGTAGGTATGTATTAGGGTTAAGGAGAGAGGTAGGTATGTATTAGGGTTGAGGAGAGGTAGGTATGTATTAGGGTTAAGGAGAGAGGTAGGTATGTATTAGGGTTGAGGAGAGAGGTAGGTATGTATTAGGGTTGAGGAGAGAGGTAGGTATGTATTAGGGTTAAGGAGAGAGGTAGGTATGTATTAGGTGGGGTTTAGGAGGAGAGGTAGGTATGTATTAGGGTTAAGGAGAGAGGTAGGTATGTATTAGGGTTAAGGAGAGAGGTAGGTATGTATTTGGGTTAAGGAGAGAGGTAGGTATGTATTAGGGTTGAGGAGAGAGGTAGGTATGTATTAGGGTTAAGGAGAGAGGTAGGTATGTATTAGGGTTGAGGAGAGAGGTAGGTATGTATTAGGGTTAAGGAGAGAGGTAGGTATGTATTAGGGTTAAGGAGAGAGGTAGGTATGTATTAGGGTTAAGGAGAGAGGTAGGTATGTATTAGGGTTAAGGAGAGAGGTAGGTATGTATTAGGGTTAAGGAGAGAGGTAGGTATGTATTAGGGTTAAGAGAGAGGTAGGTATGTATTAGGGTTAAGGAGAGAGGTAGGTATGTATTGGGGTTAAGGAGAGAGGTAGGTATGTATTGGGGTTAAGGAGAGAGGTAGGTATGTATTAGGGTTAAGGAGAGAGGTAGGTATGTATTAGGGTTAAGGAGAGAGGTAGGTATGTATTAGGGTTAAGGAGAGAGGTAGGTATGTATTAGGGTTAAGGAGAGAGGTAGGTATGTATTAGGGTTGAGGAGAGAGGTAGGTATGTATTAGGGTTAAGGAGAGAGGTAGGTATGTATTAGGGTTAAGGAGAGAGGTAGGTATGTATTAGGGTTGAGGAGAGAGGTAGGTATGTATTAGGGTTAAGGAGAGAGGTAGGTATGTATTAGGGTTAAGGAGAGAGGTAGGTAAGTATTAGGGTTAAGGAGAGAGGTAGGTATGTATTAGGGTTAAGGAGAGAGGTAGGTATGTATTAGGGTTGGAGGAGAGAGGTAGGTATTTATTAGGGTTAAGGAGAGAGGTAGGTATGTATTAGGGTTGAGGAGAGAGGTAGGTATGTATTAGGGTTGAGGAGAGAGGTAGGTATGTATTAGGGTTAAAGAGGTAGGTATGTATTAGGGTTAAGGAGAGAGGTAGGTATGTATTAGGGTTGAGGAGAGAGGTAGGTTTGTATTAGGGTTAAGGAGGGTTAAGGAGAGAGGTAGGTATGTATTAGGGTTGAGGAGAGAGGTAGGTATGAATTAGGGTTGAGGAGAGAGGTAGGTATGTATTAGGGTTGAGGAGAGAGGTAGGTATGTATTAGGGTTAAGGAGAGAGGTAGGTATGTATTAGGGTTAAGGAGAGAGGTAGGTATGTATTAGGGTTAAGGAGAGAGGTAGGTATGTTTTAGGGTTAAGGAGAGAGGTTGGTATGTATTTGGGTTAAGGAGAGAGGTAGGTATGTATTAGGGTTGAGGAGAGAGGTAGGTATGTATTAGGGTTAAGGAGGGTTAAGGAGAGAGGTAGGTATGTATTAGGGTTGAGGAGAGAGGTAGGTATGAATTAGGGTTGAGGAGAGAGGTAGGTATGTATTAGGGTTGAGGAGAGAGGTAGGTATGTATTAGGGTTAAGGAGAGAGGTAGGTATGTATTAGGGTTAAGGAGAGAGGTAGGTATGTATTAGGGTTAAGGAGAGAGGTAGGTATGTATTAGGGTTAAGGAGAGAGGTAGGTATGTATTAGGGTTAAGGAGGGTTAAGGGGAGAGGTAGGTATGTATTAGGGTTAAGGAGAGAGGTAGGTATGTATTGGGGTTGAGGAGAGAGGTAGGTATGTATTTGGGTTAAGGAGAGAGGTAGGTATGTATTAGGGTTGAGGAGAGAGGTAGGTATGTATGTATTAGGGTTAAGGAGGGTTAAGGAGAGAGGTAGGTATGTATTAGGGTTGAGGAGAGAGGTAGGTATGAATTAGGGTTGAGGAGAGAGGTAGGTATGTATTAGGGTTAAGGAGAGAGGTAGGTATGTATTAGGGTTAAGGAGAGAGGTAGGTATGTATTAGGGTTAAGGAGAGAGGTAGGTATGTATTAGGGTTAAGGAGAGAGGTAGGTATGTATTAGGGTTAAGGAGGGTTAAGGGGAGAGGTAGGTATGTATTAGGGTTAAGGAGAGAGGTAGGTATGTATTGGGGTTGAGGAGAGAGGTAGGTATGTATTAGGGTTAAGGAGAGAGGTAGGTATGTATTAGGATTAAGGAGAGAGGTAGGTATGTATTAGGGTTAAGGAGAGAGGTAGGTA